>NW_017670334.1:170133-207066 GCF_001879085.1 Nicotiana attenuata | reverse complement strand
CAGCTTACCGGCGAGGGCCGTGGAATGATCATATAGCCTTTCACCATCCCAATAGAATGAACTATATGCCTGACGTGTTTGCTCGGCCAGGGGATGCTCGAGGATGGGTAGAATTGTTTGAAAACTTGAAAGAAGACAAGGTACAGTGGATGTTCGAATGGTTCCCCACTGGAGAGTTCATCATCCGCTCTCAGGACGCTCCATTTCTCATACTCATTGGTCTGAGGGGAACTTATCCCTATGTTCCTCTCCGGGTCATGAGGAAAGCAGGGAGAAAGCAAGTCATACCAAAGGTAGAAAAGATGAGTCACTTCAGGGCTGATTTCCAAGACGACGATAGCCCATACAAATGTCAAGCTCAACAAATGTGGAACAACAATGTCGTCCAGGAGAGGGATTCCATAGAACCTGACAAGTATCATGCCGGCTACACCTCATACTATCCGGGTTGGCTGGAGGAAGATCATGCTGGGTTAGGACAGCCCGGGTCTGTTCGAGGTCACAGGGTTATCGACGAAAGGGCTGAGATACAGGTTAAGTACAACCAGTTGCGCAAGAGGATCAGGGAGTGCGAGAGGGAGCATCAGGAGATTCAAGAGGCAAATCAAAAGTTGATCGAGGAATGGAAGTATATGGCTGTCAGAGCCAACAAGCGCTTAGGGCATTTGGAGGGAGGGTTAGTAGAGCTGGAAGGGAAGTTCATCCGGAGGATCGAGAATTGCGAAAACGCCGAGGGAAATGAAGGAGGACATTTGGCTAGGGCCTATCTTCTGCTGGGATTGCGTGAGCTGGTGACACTGTTCGATGGAGCCAAAGATGCCGAGTCTAGGGAAGGTCCTTCTGGGACCAAATAGTTAGGAGTTTCTTTTCTTTTCCACTTTAAAATGTAATAAGGCCAACGGCCATTAGTGACATTTTTTTACTTTATGCAATTTTAGTGTCGTTTTGGGATTCTTCTTATTTGTATCAATAAAATGAGGCATTTAGCATTATAAGTTCTCCAAATCAACTTGTCGCTAGGCCTACCTCGGGCGCAACGAGGCATCCAATTTAGGACACAATTTATATTCTTGTACTATGTGTTTGAATATTGCGATATTTTTCACAGAATCCGCACTAACTTGTTATCTTTTGTTGTTTTTACTTTTATTTTTTTTATTCCCCTCCCCAAAAAGGTTAGTTCGTGCATTCCGGTATCATCATCCTACTCCAAAAGATCTAAGGGCCCTCCACCTCCTCCTCCTCCTAGTCCAATCAAAAGCAAGAACAAAGCAAAGATAGAGAACATGAACAACATCAGAAAGGACGACTCACCCGAAAGGGTAGAAGTTCTTTAGGGTGTTTAGGTATCCAAAGAAAGTGTCGCGCAACTCGAACAGAAGCTACTGAAATTTCAAGAAGAACTAGACCAAGTTTGGAACTTGGCAAGTCTGTCGACGTCAACTTTCCCAATGCTCAACACCCCATCCCAAAGCCGCAGAAACAGTCCACTACTCATTGCAACACACATCCCAACAACACTCCACTCCTCATCCCTGAACCATCAAATGATCATCCCCACCACACTCCCATATATGTGGAAACCTTGCCACACTACACCAAACCCATAACAAACACACCAGAATCTAATGACAAAGATTCTCTCATCAAGAACTTGGCTGCCGAGCTCAAGAAATTGACCAGTCGAGTACAGGGCGTTGAGGGAAACAAAGGCATTGAAGGGCTGAATTATGAGGATCTTTGCATCCATCCAGACGTTAAACTTCCCGAGGGGTACAAACCTCCTAAGTTCGAAATGTTTGATGGCTCGGGGGATCCTACAGTCCATCTGAGGACATATTGTGATAAACTGGTCGGTGTAGGAAGAGACGAGAAGATTCGCATGAAACTCTTCATGAGAAGTTTGAAAAGCGATGTGCTATCTTGGTACATTAGCCAAGATCCCAATAAGTGGACAAGTTGGGTAGGAATGGCGTCCGATTTCATGGATAGGTTTAGATTCAATATAGAAAATGCACCAGATGTCTTGTACATCCAGAATCTGAAAAAGAAACCTACTGAGACATTCCGCGAGTATGCTACTTGATGGAGATCCGAGGTTGCTAAGGCCAGGCCGGCCTTAGAGGAAGAGCAGATGAACCGATTTTTCGTCCGAGCGCAAGATCCGTAGTATTATGAGAGGTTAATGTTGATAGAGGGCCAGAAATTCTCCGATATCACGAAGCTGGGAGAAAGGATTGAAGAGGGCATTAAGAGCGGAATGGTCACTAATTTTGAAGCACTGCAGGCTACCAACAAAGCTCTACAATCTGGTGGCGCGTCCAAGAAATAGGACGAGAGTGCCGTGATGGTTGCACAGAAAACCAAGTCCCCAGTAAAATACCAAGCCTACCTAGTGCCCCCCATCACATACCAGCCTATTCCCAATTACCAAGCACCTCCGCCCTCTTACCAATTTCCATCACCTGCTTACCACTCATCTCCTACCTCACCAAAATATTCCCAACCCGCACCCGTCTACCAAGCCTATAATGCCCAGCCTTCTCACTACCAATCACCTCCCGCCCGCCAAAACTTCCCCAGGCCACGCCCTAACTTTGACCATAAACCTCCCAAGCAATACTCCGCCATCGCCGAGCCAGTCGACTAGTTGTATGAAAGGCTCAAAGCTACTGATTACGTCACCCCAATCCCTGCCATAACTCAAGATAATCCTTCCGAGTGGGTCAACCCAAATAAAAACTATGCATATCATTCCGGCATGAAAGGGCATACCATTGATGAGTGCCGATCTCTGAAAGACAAAATCCAAGCTCTAATTGAAAACAAAATAATCGTGGCCAAAGAACTTGCACCTAATGTTCGAGACAATCCATTGCCTGATCATAAGGGTGGTGGTGTGCATATGATTGAAGTGGAAGATGATTGGGACACCAAGGGGTCAATTGGATTAATTGCCGATGGTGACGAGCCCAAGAAGCCAACCATCACATTGAATCCAATTGTAGTCCAGATCCAGCCCTCTAAAGATGCTGAAGTAAACATGTCTGTGCCTCTCGAGTTTGAAACACCATCATCCAAAAGGACCGCAGAGCAGATTGAGGTGGAGTTTGGGTCTCCGAAAGTACCATTCGAAGTTGCTGTATTGCCACCCAAAACGAGAGTGCCCATTCCTGTAGTGATGTTAGCTGTAACGCCGTTCCATACACAGGCCATACCTTGGGATTACGCCGCCGAGGCAAGAAGGAAGGGAAAGACAAGGTCCGGAGAAGCAATTACAGCACAGGGTATAACCAGGACCGGCATGGTTTATACTCCGGAACATTTGGTTGAATCAAGTAAGCAGGCCTCTGGATGGCCTATTGAAAGTGGGCCCGATGATCTCTGGCGGAAGATACAGGCAAAAGAATACTCAGTTGTCGACCAATTAAATAAAACACCAGCACAGATCTCCATTCTAGCTCTGCTGCAGAGCTCCGAGACACACAAGAATGCTCTGATGAAGATACTAAGCGAGGCGTATGTACCAGCAATATAACTGGAGGAGAAATGGCAAACATGGTCGGGCAGGTATTGGAGAGTCATAAGATCACTTTTCACGAGGATGAGTTACCCCCTGAAGGTTTATGACACAACAAAGCGTTGCACATCATCGTGCAATGCGAGGACTATTTCATCACCAGGACTTTGATTGACGGGGGGTCCAGCCTCAACATTTGTCCATTGGTGACCCTCAGAACATTAGGGAAAAGTCTTCATGAAATCAAGGATGGGCTATCAATGTCAAAGCTTTTGATGGTTCCCAAAGGTCCACTATTGGGGAGATTAGTTTATGTCTACAAATGGGGCCAACTTGGTTCGATGTTGATTTTCAAGTAATAGACATCCCAGCATCCTATAACTTGCTACTGGGACGACCTTGGATCCACGCCGCTGGAGCTGTAGCATCAACTCTGCACCAGGCAGTGATGTTCGAGTGGAATCACCAAGAAGTGATTATTCATGGTGACGGGAGTAACCCCATCTACAGTCGCCAAACCATCCCAGCAATTGAAGGAAGAAGGAAGCTAGGAGGACAAACTTATCACCACATTGAGCGACTCAACGCCGTAGACAATGATAAGTGGTGTGATAACAAGATAGAGAGTATACTAAACTGGAGCGGGTATGAACCTGGCAAAGGGCTCGGAAAGAACCTTCAGGGAATCACCAAGCCTATCAAACTGAAGAAGCATGGCACCACTTTCGGGTTAAGGTATGGATATACCTGGCAGGAATTCAGGAACTGGTCGCCACCATGGCGCGGCCCTTACTATCCGCTGGAGCACCCTATACCCTGCCTGGAACAGACTTTCTAGCCGGCCGACATCGTATATGGGTCAGAGGAAGATGAAGCAATAGCAGCAATGAAGAACCCGTTCTTGGAAGATGACAATATGGACTGTCACATCATTCTCGAGGAGGAAGGGGAGGAAGGCCCTTCCATACAGGCAGTGAACCGAGGAGAGCGCCTCAACAATTGGTCCGTCAGAACCACCAAGGCCCGGAGAGCTTCAGGCGTTATTATTACTTATCTTGATGAACCGATGAATGCGACATGCGATGAGGTAACGCAACAAACGAATAAAGACTCAGAAGAGGATGAGATACCAGAAAAGATCATTTGAGAATAGACCTAAGTCTAACCTGGACGAGACTGAGGTTATCAACCTGGGGGATACATAGAACGTCAAGGAAACGCGCATCAGTGTTCACTTGTCACCATCAGAAAAGGAAACGTACACGGAGTTCTTAAAGGAATATGAGGATATATTTGCCTTGTCATATGATGATATGACCGGTCTCAGTACATCTATTGTAGCTCACAAATTGCCAAAAGATCTGACATGTCCGCCGTTAAAGCAGAAGCTCAGAAAGTTCAAGCCAGACATGAGTTTGAAAATCAAGGAGGAAGTTACCAAACAAGTCAAAGCCAAGGTCCTCAGAGTAGTAGAGTACCCGACATGGTTAGCCAACATTGTGCCAGTGCCAAAGAAGGACGGGAAGGTCAGAGTCTGTGTCGACTACCGGGACCTCAATCGGGCCAGTCCGAAAGACGACTTCCCCTTGCCGAACATACACATCCTGATCGACAACTGCGCCAAGCATGAGTTGCAGTCATTTGTCGATTGTTTTGCTGGGTATCATCAGATGTGGATGGACAAAGAAGACGTGGAGAAAACGGCTTTCATTACGCCGTGGGGGAAGTATTGTTACAAGATGATGCCGTTTGATTAAAGAATGCTGGGGCCACCTACATGAGGGCCATGACTACTATTTTCCATGACATGATACACAGAGAGGTCGAGGTGTATGTAGATGATATCATCATCAAATCCAAGAAAGCCACTGACCACATGGAAGATTTAAGAAAGTTCTTCAACAGATTGAAAAGGTATAACCTGAAACTGAATCCCGCCAAGTGCGCTTTCGGGGTTCCAGCCGGAAAATTGCTTAGGTTCATCGTAAGTCGGCGGGGAATAGAACTCGATCTGTCAAAGGTCAAGGCCATTCAAGAATTACCACCTCCAAAGAACAAGAAAGAGGTTATGTGTTTCTTGGGGAGACTCAACTACATCAGCCGGTTCATAGCCCAGTCCACAGTCAATTGCAGCGGAGGAATCCTGTATAGGAGGACTCCCGATTTCAGATTACTAAGGTGTGTTGAGGCAAGGGAAGCATCCAGGTTGTTGGAGGAGGTTCACGCAGGGACATGTGGCCCGCACATGAATGGTTTCGTCTTAGCCAAGAAAATACTCCGAGCCGGTTACTTCTGGATGACCATGGAGACAGACTGCATCCAGTATGTTCGAAAGTGCCACCGCTGTCAGATACATGCAGATATAATAAAGGTGCCTCCTAACGAACTCAATACAACTAGCTCATCATGGCCGTTAGCCGCCTGGGGGATGGATGTCATTGGACCTATCAAGCCCACCGCATCAAATGGGCACAGGTTCATACTAGTGGCAGTTGATTATTTCACCAAATGGGTTAAAGCAGCATCATATAAGGTGGTAACTAAGAAGGTTGTGACAGACTTCATTCGCGACCATATTATTTGCCGGTTCGGCGTCCCGGAGTCAATCATCACTGACAATGGTTCCAATCTCAACAGTGATCTGATGAAAGAAATGTGTGAAACCTTCAAGATTAAGCACAAGAATTTTACAGCCTACAGGCCTTAGATGAATGGAGTCGAAGAAGCGGCCAATAAGAACATTAAGAAGATACTAAGGAAAATGATAGAGAAACACATGCAACGGCATGAGAAGTTATCATTCGCTCTACTGGGATATCGTACCACAGTCCGCACATCGACTGGGGCGACACGTTATATCTTGGTTTACGGCACCGAGGCAATCATCCCAGCCGAGGTAGAAATTCCCTCCCTGAGAATTATGCAGGAAGCAGAACTTGAAGATGCAGAATGGGTAAAAAGTCGCTAGGAGCAATTAGCCCTTATAGAGGGAAAAGGACTGAATGCAGTTTGTCATGGTCAGCTTTATCAGAATAGAATGACCAGAGCTTTCAACAAGAGAGTCACACCAAGACAGTTCGCGCCAGGGCAGTTAGTACTGAAAATGATTTTTCCGTATCAAGATGAAGCCAAAAGGAAATTCTCTCTCAACTGGCAAGGTACGTACATGGTTCACCGGGTTCTAACCGGGGGAGCCCTCATACTTGAAGAGATGGACGGAGAAGTTTGGCCGAAGCCGATCAATTCAGATGCAGTGAAACGATACTATGTGTAGCTCCTATTGATTCCATTATGATGTAATTTGAACCACGCCTGAGTTGATTCCCGTTTAAGAGGGGAAACGTAGGCAGCCCTATGGGTTCGATCACATTCAATAAAATTTCCATTTTTCCCCGATATTAGAAACTGGGGCAGAATTTTTAGGAGGCCCTCAAAATTCCGAAGTTAACTTTCACCATCCACCACTTGCAGCCGTCAAATGCACCGGCCCATTAAACTAGGGCTGAATTTTGAGGAGGACACTCAAAATTGCGGAGCAAAAGAGGTTGCAGTATCTTGAACCGTGTCGCAGTCGTTGGTTCATCTAAAACCGTTTTATCCATTATGTATTTACATCATATTTTATCATTTTGCTAAATCATGCATAAATACTATCAGAATAACTTTGTCAGCAACGCTACCTCAATGACAGCAAGAGCCAAATAGGACGAGCGCAGTCCGCGAGGAGACGAACTAACCTTCCCCCTTGACAAAACTCACAATCTTTCATTGAATGCAGGTACCCCAAGACATAGAATCATCGGATACGGTTACAAACTCATACTTTTCAGGAATACAACTCCCAGAATCATCAACTATTTTCAAGTGCTAGTGCGCAACATCCCCAGCAGCAACAGTGCCAATCAACTAGCAGCTATCGTCTCTCAGCTAAGAAATTTTGTCACTCTTCACCTCTATTTTGCACACTGCATAAGGCTACCTTTCCGCGTTCCGAGACTAAGCACTGTCTCCATCCTGCATCTCCTTGCATTGCATAAGGCTATCTTTTTGCCTTTCGAGACTAAGCACTGTCTCCATCCTACATTCCCTTGCATTGCATAAGGCTACCTTTCTGCCTTTCGAGACTAAGCATTATCTCCATCTGCATTTTCTTGCATTGCATATGGCTACTTTTCCGCCTTCCGAGACTAAGCACTGTCTCCATCTGCATTCTCTGCATTGCATAAGGCTACCTTTCTGCCTTCTAAGACTAAGCATTGTCTCCATCTGCATTTTCTTGCGTCGCATAAGGCTACTTTTCTGCCTTCCGAGACTAAGCATTGTCTCCATCTGCATTCTCTGCATTGCATAAGGCTACCTTTCTGCTTTCCGAGGTTAAGCTCTACCTCCATCCTGCATTTTTCTTGCATTGCATAAGGCTACCTCTCTGCCTTCCGAGACTAAGCATTGTCTCCACCTGTCGGCTGAAATATCGCCAATTTTATTTAAATCCTACATGGATGAAATATCTCCAATTTTATTTAAATCCTATCGGCTGAAATATCGCCAATTTTATTTAAATCCTGCATGGCTGAAATATCGCCAATTTTATTTAAATCCTACATGGCTGAAATATCGCCAATTTCATTTAAATCCCGCATGGCTGAAATATCGCCAATTTTATTTAAATCTTGCATGGCTGAAATATCGCCAATTTTATTTAAATCCTGCATGGCTGAAATATCGCCGACTTTATTTAAATCTCTGCATGGCTGAAATATCGCCAACTTTATTTAAATCTTTGCATCGGCTGAAATATCGCCAACCCTATTTGAATCTTTGCACCGACTGAAATATCGCCAACTTTATTCAAATCTTTGCATGGCTGAAATATCGCCATTTACATTTCTTCTTCACATCGGCTGAAATATCGCCAACTTTGTTTTAATCCTTGTCGGCTGAAATAGCGGCCATTTATATTTATGCCTTACATCGGCTGAAATATCGCCATTTACATTTCTTCTTCACATCGGCTAAAATATTGCCAAATCCTGCATTTCATGGGCTGAAATAGCGCCAAACTGTCCAAAGGCGTCATTGTTTGGAGGCACTATTTTCATAGCCCGAGAACGCCATGCCATGGCCCGAGGACCCGCTTTATATTCTGCACACCATTATTCAAAGGCGTCATGGTTCAGAGGCACCATCATCATAGCCCAAGAACATCATTTCATGGCCTGCGAATCCCTTATTATGCGCTTCATGGCCCAGGACATCATGGTCTGAGGACGTCGACAACCGTCCAAAGACAACATTCATGGTCCAAAGGGAACTTGCATCACATTTAAATTTATGCACAGTATACGTTGTATTGCTCACTTGCAGGAACGCCGGCTACCAACGACCATCTCAACAGGAGCGATCCCGCTCCAGTTCCCGCAGCCTATCAGATTTCAGCTACAACCTAAACTACATATGGCCTGAACTACATATGGCCTGATTCCTGTAAAACCAGGGATATGTAGGCAGCTTAAGAGCCAGAGCTCGGTCTAAATTCTTTGCAATCACCTCTTTCAGTAAAAATTGGCCATCCTATCTTTACCCGATAACTCATTCATCCTTACCGGGTAAAGAGGGGCAGCTGTTGATACCCAATTTTTTCCTAGATATTTTTATACCCAAAATACTTTCAAAATAACATATATATGCATATATGAGCATACCCAAGTTTTGGTACTTTTTCCAAAATTTAAATGATTTTTAAACCAATTTATTGCTTATTTTAATAACACAAAATCCAATAATTATTCCCCAAATTATCATTTTGGTGAATAACTTATTTCATTCTAATATTTACACCAAAATATAATTAAGGTGATTTTTGTACATTTTTACAAATTTATTTGGTATTTTTAAAGCTAAATTGTGTAATTACAATTATAGCCTATTTTATGGTTAATAGCATTTTATAACTACAAAAATTATTTCCAGTATTTTTAAATTAATATTTATATAGTATTTGTTGGCCCAGTATTTTTAATTTGCTTTTGAAATCATTATTATTATTTTTTATAAAATAAAAAGGGGAAAACTGGCTATTTAACACTTAGCCTATTTCTATTCCAATAACAGCCCTTCCCCCCTTTCAATTGTAACCTTAATCTGGCCCAATTCCGCCCCTAAATTAAACGACCCAATTCCTAAAATACCCAACCCATGACCCGTTCTCAAACCTGCCCGGTTTTCTTTTAAAATCCAAACCGTTGATCATTTTGATCAACGACTGATATCCTTCCTTTCCTTTTTTAATCACCTAACCCGTCTAACCCTACCTCATTTGCATAGAGACGCCGCCTCTAACTCCCTTCGTCTCCCTCAAACCCTCTCTAGCCTCTCCGAAACCCTAATCACCTCCCACCTTATCTCACCTCCTTTCCACCGGAATCCATGGTATCTCCTGCCATAGATGGCCTGTACTCACCCTCTCTCACCCCTAAGCCTGAGCTACTCGAAGTTTGGAAGCTTGACCTTGATGGTCCTCTCTCAGATTTGTCTCAGATCTGTAGATCTAGGGTTCTCCGGCCACGCTCCGGCATGTTCAGGCACTGGAAGCTTGATTCCTGACCGTTTCGACTCAGGATCTGATCTTGTTCGTCCAAGCCTTTATCGTTTCTAGGGTTTCTCTAAAAACCTAAGCCATTCGAGGTTCTTTCACCATTATTTGTTTAGATCTGTACTATGTCTATGCTTTTCTTGACATTTTGAGTGTTTTCCCCAAAAGTTTTTGTCAAAATTGTTTCTCTCCGATTTTTAGGGTTTCCGTAAGGATTTTTGAAAAATCTTTCTGATCCTTTTCTTCTTTGCTTTATGTGTGTTTGTTTATACCTTGCTCGTATGATTTCCTTTATTTTTATGCATATATAGTCTTTTACCCTTTACTTTTCTCCTGTTAATTTCTGCTATGTTTTCATTACTCTTCTGGTATATGTGCCTACCGTTAAAGTTATTTTTGACTATGCCCATGCTCCTACATGCTTCATCTGCTTGTGCTCAAGTTTGCACTGTCTCTTTCTTTCTGAACTCGTTTATGTTCTAAGCTTCTCGAATATGTTCTTCATGATTTTTTCTTTCCTTTGTTGTTCAAGCATGCTGTCATGACTGTTTTGTTGAGGCTCTGAAAAACAAACAACCTGCTTTCCCGCTTCATGTCTGATTCAATTTTGAAACCCTAGGGTTTTGGGGTTTCCTTTGACGATGTGGATTTTTGTGTTCGAGTTAAGGCTCCACTTGGGAACCCTGAACTCTCAGACTCACTAAGAGTCTGCAAATTGAACATGTATCTCTTTGCTTATGATTCTGAACTTCTCCTCGATTGAACTATGTTCTAAATAATTTGACTTTCTCTTCTTGATTCGCATGATTTTGAGTTTCATATATAAGAACTCTTCTTTCAAAAAGGTTTTGACAGTTTTTGATTCATCTTGGTCTGTAATAAAATTTTGTAATGACCTCTAGGGTGATTAGTGAAACAGGAAAGGTAACCATGCATACAAAGGGGTAGATATCATGCTCATAGGGAATTACCACACTTCTGTACTCATGTATCTTGCCTACAGCTTTGCGCATTTGCATATCACACGTAGATACCATGTCTATAGGTTTATGCATCCACATAGATACCATGTCTATAGGTTTATGCATCCACATAGACATCATGTCTATAGGTTTATGCATCCATATAGATACCATGTCTATAGGAATTTTGCATCTCCATATGGATACCACACTTATAAGTAACCAGAAATCCAGACTCTACGCATGCATTGTTCACTAGGCAAACTTATTTATAGGATTAAAAACTAACAGTACTCAGATACCATGCTTATAGTATTTCTGCGCTTCGCTACGCCTATAAAAAGTTTTTCAATTAACGACGCTAGAAAGCATGCCTATAGGAATTATCAATCAAATCTGAATCACTCATTTTAAGATTAGCACTAATTATAGAACTCGCAACATTCTGTTAAAAATGGCAACTTTCTTAATCAGTTTGTTTCTTTATTCCTGAAACCAGTAGATGCCATGCCAATAGGCCATCACGTAGGCAAACAAGTATGTAGTTAATTAATTGCACTAGTCTTCGATAAGTTGCAGCCAGGCGAGCCTAATGCGAACTTCTTGCCTGAAAATATGTAATGAACCAGCCTCCCTAACGTTAAGCATAATTTCGACCTAATCAGTACATGTAAGACATGCTAAACTACATGATTTTCTGTGATTAAAGGAGGTTTATCTGAGCCTTAATTGTTTTGTGCTCCCATAACTGCTTTATGTGTTTTGCTTGACGCCTCAGTATTTTAACCTTTTTTAACCTCTGAAAAGCCAAGCTTCCTCCCTTTAGGATTAGTAGTCCTAAAAGCCTCCACGACTGATAGGTGGGACGGGTAATAGCATGCAATAAGTAAACGAGACTATTTCGCGCTTAATACCTTAACGGGGTGGCAAGGGTAGACATGGAGATGATGATCACACGATAACACTACGCGTACAATTGACTACCGGTGTTGTGTGGATGATCCATGTGATTTACAAACCTAGGACCCCTTTTCTTATACAACTTTGTTTAATATCAGTAAAATCCTGTCTTTTCAACTACTCAAAACTCCTCCTTTATTTTAGTGCGTTATGCCTTTTCTTCCAAATTGTTCTTTTTTGTTTATTCAATGTATTGATTAATTTTCTGCGTTTAGTCCCCCCTCTTAAACAAATTATAGATCATATAGACCTTGATCCCCACATACCTGTCACATATTTATTTGCAACCCCTATGTGTAAAATCCTTTGTGTATCTATTTGCATTTAAAGTCACAACATAGCATAGCCGGGAGCCACACTAGTGGATCTTGTGGGGTGCCTAACACCTTCCCCTTGAGATATTTCTAGCCCTTAGCCGAACTCTGGTTTTCCAAGTCAAAAACCCTTCTTAGTGTCCTAATGCACTCAATCATTAGGCGGCGACTCTTCAATACCAAAAACCCAATTCCCAAACGGGAATAGAGTTGTCTTCCCGAATGTCGTAAACCCGATTTCGCGAGAAAAAAGGGGCGTCGACAGTCATTATCACTTGTTTGTAATTCCACGGAACGGCCTTGGTATCAAACACTAGTAGCTAGGTCACTGCTTAATAACGACAGGGGTAGCACAAGCCCTTTTCACAACTATGACAGACTTACTTGGGACCCCTGGCACTACCACTTTTCGACTTCCCTGACTTGCCCCAATATCATTCGAAGACCCTTTCACGACTAAAACCGGCGACTTCAAATTGTGTGAGCTTAGCTTCTCTGTTACCCCTTCAACAATCAAGGGCGTTGCTTTGGTAGAGTCTGGATCTTTAACCAAATTACTTTCACTGGCCCGAATCACCATGACGGACTTGGAAGACTTCTCGGGCTTCCCATATTTATGAACTATTTCAATCATATACATCTCTCCATGGGCTGGCAAAGGGTTTTGGTTGATTGTCGGCCTGTATGGGTTTTGTTTCGTTCGTATCAATGAGCTCCTGGATTGCCCTTTTCAAATGCCAGCACTTCTCTATGTTATGCCCTGGAGCATCAGAACAATAGGCGCATCTGAGGGAATAATCAAGGTTCTTTGGAGGGTGATTTTGTATCTTTGACTTAATCAGCCTCAAGACGTCCAACTGCCTCAACCTTTGAAACAGACTTCTGGTACCACTCTGGATTGCCTGTGTTGTTGCTTTATAGCAGAGTAGCTCATGATCATGCTCAACTTGAGCCTCTCTTCCACCATTTTTCCCATCTTTACCACATCATTGAAAGACTTACCAATGGATGCGATCAAATGGCCAAAGTAAGCAGGCTCCATGGCTTGAAAAAAGTATTTAACCATCTCATTTTCTTCCATCGGAGGATTGACCCGTGAAGCTTGCTTCGTCCATCAGAACACCTATTCTCTAAAGCTTTTATTGGGTGTCTTTTCCACCTTGGTCAAAGATAGGCGATCTACAAATGTCTATATTATACCGAAAGTACCGGGTGAAGGCCTGAGCCATATCGTCCCATACGTACCACCTGCTGGCGTACTGGCAGGTGTACCATTCTAAAGCTCCCCACTCAGACTCTGGCTGAAGTACACCATTAGTAATTTAGCTTTACCCCCGGCGCCTTTTATTTTACTGCAATAACCTTTCAGATGAGCTACAGGACCCCATGTCCGTCATACAAGTCAAACTTGGGCATCTTGAACCCGACAGGCAGCTGGACATCAGGAAACATACACAAATCCTTATAAGCCACACTCACTTGGCTTCCAAACCCTAGCATATTTCTCAATGATTGCTCCAGACATTTTACTTTCCTAAATATTTCCGCATGCTCCGTGTTCTTGGGTGGTTTCTCAGTTTGAACATGAGGCTCAAAGTGGGGTTCCGGGGCTTTGAAGGTGGGTTCAGGGGAACAATACTGGGTATCTGGGACTGGGAATGCGGGCTCACTAGAGGATCGGTGGAGGGTATGTATACTGCAAAATCAGAGTGCCCGATTTCTCATCAGTAAGGAGTTTCCGGGAGATCATATCGAGACCTCGAGGCTGTGAGGTTGCGGTCGAGTTCTCCCCCTCGAAGTCCACTAAGCCCGACCTAATGGCAATGCCGGTCATGGAGAGTTCTCAAGGTGTGCAACTAGCACAGGCAGAACCTGGTGTCACCTAGCTGTCCCAACCCCTTATCTTCGTAATTAATGCTTTTTGTACTATGTCAGGTTTCCCCACCTATATAAAGGGGATCCTTACCATTTTATAGAGGACTGATGTTGCTCCAAGTACTCTACATGAAATATATGATAACTCTCTCTCTCTCTCTCTTTTCTCTCTCTAATACACTCTTTCGATATTGTGGCTCTATTTTATTATCTTCATACTTGTTATTCATTTATTGCTTGTCATTGGCCATAAAGAGCCTCCTTTAATATTATTGCATCTGTTAGATCTTCCCCGACTGCCCCTAATAGCTGGAGCCCTAGCCCGAGAACCGACCTGGAGGCCCTAAACCGACTAGCTCGAGGCCCCGAACGACTATCTTTCGGTTCGATTACGACTCCATTTTAGCTTGCATCTCGTCCTTAAAATTCATATACATAGCATTAACTACTCTACAACTAGCATAAAAATAGATCACGTATTTTTAGACTCCCATCAACAAATTTAATTGTCATTACCATTTTCACGGTAAACAGTTTGGCGACCGTCGTAGGGCTAAAAATAATAGTGATTATTTTCTTGCTAGTTTAGTTACATAACGCAAGTCATCTTTCACACTTTTCTTGTCCAAGATCTTCGATTTCAGGTCAAAATGTCTAGCTCAGTGAACAGAGTTGAGAACAACAACCTCGAAAACCACGGAGAAAACGGTGTGGTTGTTCGAATCGTCGGCACGCCACCACAGAACCCCAATAATGCACCTGGACCGATTCCAGCGGACGCGGGTTCACAAGAGGCATAGCAGGTCGACGAAACCTCTCACACCGACAGGAGCATACAACAAGACGACCAACAGGAAGCCCAAAACACCCCAGCTCGGGAAGAACAAGAAGTTAGCATTCTTGTTATTTTTGAAATGTTGTAGGCACAACAGTTGGCTATCGCTCAGCTGCAAAAGCCACCCAAAAACTCCCAGCACCGTAGCACCAGGAATAACTCCCTCGGCCGAACAGGTACCGGAGAGATTGAGCAATAATGGTTTGATAGCAGACCTTGCTATCGTAAAAATGCTCGAGGATCTTACTAGAAGGATCGAGTCGGGAGAGAAAATGATAGCTGCAAATGATAAGAAGGTCGAAACTTACAACTCCAGGGTTCACCAAATCCCAGGCGCGCCCCCGGTCCTGAAAGGCGTAGACTCGAGGAAGTTAGTAAGGCGGCCGTTCCCGGAGGAAGCGGCTCCGAAACCTATTCCAAAGAAGTTCAGAATGCCGGAACTTCCAAAATACAACGGGACCTCAGACCCAACGAGCACGTTACCGCCTACACGTGCGCGGTGAAGGGCAACGACATAAATGACGACGAGATCGAGTCCGTCTTGCTGAAGAAGTTCGGGGAAACGCTCTCAAAGGGAGCCATGATGTGGTACCATAATCTAGCTCGTAACTCCATAGACTTATTTGCCATGCTGGAAGACTCCTTCATAAAGGAACACGCCGGTGCCATCAAAGTAGCAACGAGGAAGTCTGACGTATTCAAGATCAGGCAAAGGGAGAACGAAATGCTGTGAGAGTTCGTATCTAGCTTTCAAACGGAACGAATGGAACCACCCCCAGTCTCCGACGACTGGGTGGTACAAGCCTTCACTTAGCCTGAACGAGCGGAGTTCGGTGGCCTCAAGGCAGCTGAAAGGGAATCTGATCGAATATCCTAACGTAACCTGGTCGGACGTCCACAACCGATATCAGTATAAGATCAGGGTCGAAGATGACCAGCTGGGCGCCCATTCGGGCTCATTATATCCAAGCAGGCTCCTGGCGAAGGAGCCGAAACCAAACAGAGAGAAGTATCAGCCGTACCCCGAAGATCGGAGGAATGCCCCGAGACGCAACCCACCTCGCAATGATCGATTTGTGAACCGAGGATAGAACCCTCGGGGACTTATCAATAGAGCCGGATTCGACCGAAACATAGGGCCGACAGGGGCACCACGCTTATCAGAATATAACTTCAATGTCAATGCGTCAGACATCGTGTTCGCCATCAGCAAAGTCAGAGACACCAGATCGCCCAAGCCTATACAGTCGGATCCTTAACAAAGGAACTATGACTTAGTATGCGAGTTTCACAACACGCACGGACATAGGACCGAGGATTGCCGACAACTCCGGGAAAAAGTGGCCCGGCTACTCGACAACGATCACCTACGGGAATTCCTCAGCGACCGAGCTAAAAATCAGTCCCGGGAAAGGGAAACAACCAAAACGAACAAAGCGAACGAACCGCAACCTATCATTCACACGATCTCGTAAGACATGAATTCGGCTTTATTCAAGTAAAAGGACCGCATCGCATCCACCGAATGAATGCCATGATGTAAAAAGTGCCATCGACACTAAGGTATAATCATTTCCCCTTTTTTATCTTATATTTCATGATAACTTTTGTGCAGGGCCCCAACCAAAGCGGTCTAAATGCCAAACTAGCACGATGGCCTTAGGGATTCGAAGCGTCTGTTGCACTCATTTCCTTCGACCGAGTTTTTATCTCGAAGAGGGTTTTTCCGGCAAAGGTTTTTAACGAGGCAACGACCACGCGCTACCCAAAAAAAAAACTCAACGAGCATTCAAGGCTTCCTTCGCAATCTGTCCCGAACACTGGAGAGCATCCCCCCAGGGCTCAAATGGGAAAATAATGTACCGGGCCAAGCGGTCGAATGAACCGGGTCCGTATAAGCCGGGCCCACAGCAATAAAATGACATGTACTTGTGCTGAGCAATCAAAGAATATCTTTAGCCAAAGCATCTCGTGCTCCAAAGAAAACCCAACATTTTTGCCAGAACGGTCCCTTCATTAAGAAACGTCCCGAATACTCGGAGACTAGTGTGGATGATTCGGTGCCTGCATGACCTCAGGGTTGAAACTCAAAACTAGTAAGCCCTCAACGAGGGAACACGGAAATCATGAAATATCTCAAAAAAAGAAAGCGCCCCGAATACTCGGAGATTGGCGCCAAAAACTCAACGTACGACCTCAGGGTCGGAATCTCTAAGGTCATAAGCTCTCAATGACGCATTTTTGAGCTCACGAGTAATGACTCTCAAGCAAAAACAAACTCGATGACTCGGAGACTGTCGCCAATCACAATTCAGCAAAAAACCTGAGGCTATAAGACCCCGTGCGGGCAGACTCGGTCTCGTAAGACCTACATAAGGCAACAACAAAAAATGTAAGACCTCAAGCAAGGCATGAATCATACTTGTACCAAGTATCAATAAACTATAAGACCTGAAAGGCATGAAAATTTTGTAAGACCTTACTAGAGGCATAAAACTCGATCTCGAAGTTCAGGCTATATATCGAATTCGTAAGACCCCTAAAAAGGCATATCCTCGATATAGATGCCTAAACTACTATACTCGGGATCAAAAATGGCTCCGGCCAAACATAAATGACTACGGTGAAAAGGCTGTACCAGCCAAATTATCGCGACTCCGGGACGCCCGATCGTCGCTGCAAAATCATAGGCCATTACTTCGGATCTACATCGAATAGAACCGGTTAAACAGGCTACCCTCAACAGGCAAAAGAGCTTCGATCATGTCAGCTCCAAATCATAAGGCTTCGAGCTACTCAGCCTACTAGCCAAACCTTACGAGGTGCTTGAACATCGGCGCAAACAACCTGAAATCGAGGTTCTTCTCGAACCGATGACTTGTCGGGAAAAACCATTGCAAAAGTCCTTAACGAGAGGAAAATAAAGCCTATTTATGCCTAAGGGCAAAGCGTAAGAGCCTTGTCGTCAGTTTAATGAGCCTCAGGGCCACACACATGCCTAAGGGAAAAGCGTAAGAGCCTTGTCGCCTGCTTAACAAGCCTCAGGGCCACACGCATTCCTAAGGGCAAAGCGTAAGAGCCATTGTCGCCAGCTTACCCAAAAGATCGGTTCGATCAAAGGCGTAAGAGCCATTGTTGCCTGCCCACGCAAACGTAAAACTTGAGGGTCAAAATTAGCTCGAGTCGAGGCCCGACTCGGAGACTAAACCCAAAACACTTGAGCAAACGCGTAAGCGCTCTAACGCCAGCTTACACTAAGGGTCGCATCGACCGAGCGTGTAGGAGCCCCCGGGCCTGCCTAGTAAGCCCCAAGGCCGTTTCTCGAATATAAAGATTTCTACTAGCTTAAAGGTCGAATCCATCTGGTTCAAATCTTGACAAACAGAAACGTAGAAGATACAAATTGCAGGGTTTCCCCCCTTATGCATACAAGTAATAAAATACGAGCTCCGTTTACAACATAATGTGAAAGCTATGTACATAAGAACAGAGAAGGAAATAAAATGCCCCCCCCCCCAGGGACTATGGCCCGGCGGCCCCTTCCTCGCCATCTTCAGCATCGGACAGAAGGAACTTGGCATTATACTCCTCCCCATTGGCTTGCTCGATCTCTTCCGAGAGATCAAAGCCCCCAGCGTGAATCTCTTTGAGAGTTTCCCTAAGAGATTTGCATTTTCCATACTCCTTACAACTGCTAGCACGATCAAGGGATCTCCTCAGTTCGGCTTTAGCAACAACAGCGCTCTTCGAATAGGCTACCGCTTTCTGGTCCGCCCTGGTGCTGCTCATTATGACCTCGGCCCGGATATTCACCAGTTCAGCCTTCGCTTCCGAGAGCTAGGACGAAAGCCTTGCGATCATATTCTCCCGTGCATACTCATTCGCGCGAACGGTCTGGAGCTGTATCTCAAGAATAGAAACAATGGCCAAAACACTCTCTTGGTCGGTGAATGGGTACTTACATTGTTGATACCCAATTTTTTCTATATATTTTTAATACCTTAAAAATAGCATATGTATGCATATATGAGCATGTCGAAGGGTTTTATTATTTTTCCATATTTTTAAAGGTTTATAATTGATTTATTTCCCTTTTTTTATCCATAAAATCCCAATAATTATTTCCAAAATTATTATTTTTGATAATTCATCTATTGTATTTCTATATTTCTGCCAAATATGGCTAAAGTAATTTTTACAAATATTTTACAATTTTATTCAGTATTTTTAAAGCTAAATTGCACATAATTGCAATATTAGCCATTTTAAAGTTTACTTATGTTTTATAAGCATAAACTTAGATCCCGTATTTTTAAATTGTTAATTATAGGTTATAAATCACTTTAGTACTTTCAATTTATTTTTCAGAAGCCATTTACTATTTCTTATAAATTAAAAAGGAAAAACTGGCTATTTAAATAACAGCCCCCTTTGCATTTCAAATCTAGCCCAAATCGAACCCCCAATTCCCCGGCCCAATTTCTAATTAAACCCGACCCTAACCCTTTTAAACCTTACCCAAACCCGGATCCCCACCTACCCCATTTAATATGGGCCGTTGATCATTCAGATTAACGACCACCATTCCACCTGCCTAAAATAAACCCAAACGGCCCCCTTAACCTAGTTCATTTCCACCAACCCGCCCTTGAATCCCCTTCCTCTCCAATTCCCTCTGCAACCTCACTCCAACCCTACCCACCGCCACCCAAAGCAACCCTAATCCCCTTAGATTCTCACTCAATCCATGGACTCCCACGGCTGTTCGAGACGTGTACCGGTCTCCTATGTCTCCTAGTTGACTGTTTTCGTGATTTCATGGAAAGATCTCAAAGAATCTAGTCCAGTCTTTGCTCAACCTCTATCTATGGTCTTTTCCCGGCCATCCATGGTTTTTCCGGCTAGATCGGTAACTTTTCGAAGTCTTTCTCATTTTTTCTGGGTTCTCCAAAATACTAACTTTAAGGGCTTTCCGATTTTCTTTCAGATCTGTCTTAGATATGAGTATGTTATGAACCTCTTAAGTGTTTTCCTTAATGGTTTTCAGATTTTTCAAAGCGACTCTTCGTCTTCAACGATTAAGGTTTTCTTAACCTCTTTTAAAAGATCTCTTCTCCAGTTTTCAGTGTTGTTTTATGATTTTGCTATGTTTAAACGATTTGTTAATGTTTTTCTTCTACCTGGTTCATCGTTTTAAAACCCTAAGTTTCTTTGGTTTTATCCAGGGTTCTGAAACTGTCTTTTTGTACGTATGCTTGTTTCGATTGAGTTCTTCATCGTTAAACCCTTTCCTTTGTTTGTCTTGATTGAGTCTGAGTTCTTACCGTCTTTGTTAAAACCCTAATTTCCTAAAACTTTTCTCACTTGTTACTATGAGTTTTTAAATACTCTCTTTATTCATTTCTGTGTGTTGGCCTGATCTCTCTTACCTGTTGTTATGTGTTGGACTGGTTTCTTCATTTTGGTTCTATGTGTTAGACCTGACTGCTTGACCTTGTTGATTACCATTCTTTGAGTAGTCCTTAGCCTATTCATGCCACTTCTGTACGTTTATGTTCATCTAGTTTGTCAATATGTTTGACCCTTCATGTCTGTTACGCCTGTTCATTCTTTTCTATTTATATGTTGAATTGCAGAATCATGATTCCTTCTTGATTGATCTTGATTTCCTCAAGTTATGAATGATTTCAAAGGTTTTCTTATAAACCCCTAATTTTAGTCGTTTGATTAAGTTGATTGATTCCCATTCCTTTATTTGCTGTGATGTTTCACCCCCCGCTGAATCCTTTCCCCAAATTAAGTATATTATGTACTTAGACTTAATTGTATACTCTATATTCTTACTATCTCTTATATGGTCAGAATCAATCTTTCTCAAACTGATTCTCTTTCCTTATTCAATCATGTCCTACAATCCTATTTGCATTTCGTTTAAAACGCCTAGTTGAGTACTAATTCATGAAAAGGTAGTAAAGTAATAATTTTCACATTGTGATGCTTCTGAATAAAATTGGTGACTATCTCTGCAACTAGAACAGCATGTTTTAGGTAAGGAATAATCTCCAAACTGTTCTTCATAACTTGGGATAACTACTGCATATCGCTTTACGCCTAGGCAAGCCGCAGGTAATAACTTTAATAAAACTGGAACTGCCTTTGTTTAATTATCAACTGTTAAAATCAGTAGGTAAAACCTGATTCGGACTTCTTTTCTAAGTCATGTGATAAATCGGGTTCTGAAGTTATCGCTCAAACACCTTGCTTTAGGATTTTAAATTCAGACCTTAACTGCGTATAAGTCGTGCTGTCTATGTGCATTATCTGCGGAGGTATACATGAGCCTTCTACTTGCTTATATGTTTCCCCCTCTAAGTGAAGTCTTATATGTTTTGCATGTCGCTTTAGTATTTTTGCCATTGAACCTGAGGGTCTGCCTAGAACCTCCATCTTATAGGAATAGGAGTCCTAAATTCCTCCGGGACTGATAGGAAGGGACGGGTAACAACATGCAATAAGGATCGAGACCAACCCTCGCTTTAATTACCTTCACGGGGCGGGAAAGGGTAGATATGGATATGATGACCGGTGCGCTAATACCACATGTATCCCCTCTTTTGAGGAGTGTCATACCAAGTATTGCATTGATGTGATCCATATTACAAAGAAACCTAGGACCCCTTCACATTCATAAGCATGCTTAGATTATAACTCTTTTCAAAACCTTTCTTTTATTAATCGTTTTTTTTCAAACGCTTGTGTATTGTCACGACCCAAACTGAAGGGCCGCGACGGGCACCCGGTGCCTTACTCAACCGAGTACCAACGTAACATATCTTTCTTATCATACTATCATGGGTAAATGAGCTAGAAAACCCTTCATGAGATAACAAGAATAAAACATAAGGGAATACTTAACGTATGATGACCCAGCATGATATACAAACTTATACATGTGACATACGGGCCTATAAGGCCGACATGACCATTTGTAAACTCAAAACATAGGCCGACAAGGCCATACAAGTATCCATACACCTGACATCTGTCTACAAGCCTCTAAGAGTACATAAAATCATAAAGGTCGGGACAGGGCCCCGCCATACCAATCAATACATATCCAAAGCATACTGACCAAATAGGCAACTCCGGAGCAAGTGGAGTACACCAATACCTTCGCTGAGCTGATAGCCTACTAGGAGGAATGTCAACCTGTCTATCGGGACCTGTGGGCATGAAACGCAGCGTCCCCAGGCAAAAGGGACGTCAGTACGAATAAAGTACCGAGTATGTAAGGAAGGAAAGCATAAATAAGAACAGTAATGTAAAGAGAGATAGAGGAAATACAACCTGTAACATCTGAGTGCCTCTGGGGGCTACTGACATGAAATGCATAATACATATAGATACATAAACTTTTAAAAACATACGCCTCTGTGGGCATCATCTTCATCATATCATACCCGGCCTCAAAGAGGACTCGGTAAAAACGTACCCGGCCACGTGGAGCTCGGTAAACCCAACTGATCAGTGGTTGCACAATAGGTTCCATACCCGGCCGACTATAGCGCAGCTCGGTAGAGTAAAGTAGATACGTATATAATGCATGCTGGACTCATGGAGTCACGTTCTAAACCTTTTGGAGTGACATAAGGTTATTGCACCATCGATTAACATTATGCACATCATACCATCAATATGAACTTCACTAGGACTCAAGGAACATACATACTTTCTTGGAATAACTTTGTAAGGAAAGAACAACATGGACAACCTTAGTTGCTAGGAGTAGATTCGTTATGAAATAGCGTATCGTTTACGTTCGTTTCACTATAGATTATGCCAAAAGAATGAAGGAAGAGCCTTAACATACCTTGTATATACTGCCCCAATCTCAAGCAATGCAATTTTCACGACTCCTTAGTCTACAATAAGAGAAACGATACTGTAGTTATCTTCAAGCGTCATAACTATTATGTATCGACCACAACCTATTTTACGATGAAACGGACAGCACCTCCCCTATATATATGACTTCACACAATTCCAAACAATCACCAAACAGCCCAAACAACATCAATAATAATCATATTGAGCCTCCCAAAACAGTCCACGCACAACCTAATCACTTCATACATACGACGGCCACCGTAGTCGTGTCAAACGACCCAGAAATGTTACGAAGAACTACCAGCCCACAACCCTACATCTATATGGTGTTTTTCCACATCCTTCCTCCTCAAAAACTCCACAAAACAGTAGTAAAACACGCAGCCCAACAGCAACACAAAACAATCCACAAAACAGTCCGCTACAAGTGAATAACTCGAACTCACGGCTTCCGATCACCGTCCCGTGAGTTTTTACATGTATAGAACGAATTACCATGAATTCACAGCAGAATAAATGTATGAAAAAGAGCACTAAACTCACCTTACTTGTTGGATAACTCAGCCCTTCCCTTGGTTCTTCAAACTCTAGGTTTTACCCCCAATTAAAACTTGAAAGAGAGGGAAAATCGATTAGGGTTTGTGGATAATTTTTGGGAGGAAGTTTGCAGGGGTTTAGGTCTGGTTATTTGTGATATATAATGAGGGTTATATTTCAGGAGATAACCCTTTAAATGGGCTCTTTGGCCGACCCGAAATTTCCTATATTTGGGCTATCATTTATCCAAGTAGGTGACACACCTACTTGTCACCTAGCAGCTTGTGCAGTCTCCCAAAAATGCCTCTCTCTACTCCGATGTCGTATTGATGAACGGTTTAATGCGTTGGAAACTAGACTCATAGATCTTTAATTTGATAGGTAGATCATCCCCTAATTTCATGTATATTGGGAGAAATTCAGTTACATTTGACCTAATTTTCAGCACATTTATGAATGGAACTTGTGATGACCTTTTTCCAACTTTTGTTCCACAACTCGCTTGACTTCAAAACATAACACCAACTATCGTACGACTAAAATAACTCATAATATAATCTCCTTATAATGTTAATAACCCTAGTATAACCCCAAAAGTACATGGTAAAATATTCCAACTTGTCGACTTTCGACGAAATTTATTTTCTTCAATTCGTTTAGCTTCTAAGCCTTCAAACCCTCTTGCTACTTGGTACTAATGATCTTAAATATTTATAACCTCCACATTAACATGATGAACTAACTTTGTAAACTTTTAAAAGATGATTCCCTTTCTGAGCTCACATTAATTGACTTATGATGTACTCTTACATACGAAAACACGGGGTGTAACATGTATTCTAACCTAAATCCCCTGCTCTGTGAGCCTTACTTCTCTACTTGCTAATTTCACAAATTCACAAAAAATGTCTGGCCGGGAACCACACTAGTGGATCCTGAGGGGTGCCTAACACCTTCCCCTTAGGATAATTTCAAGCCCTTACCCTATCTCTGGTTATCAAACGTAGTTGTAGATAAACCATGTGGGTGCCCTAACGCACCTTAAAAATTGATAAGTGGCGACTCTTCAGAAAATGCAATACCCAATTCCCAAAAGGAAATGAGTTATTACACCTCCATGAATGTCGAAACCTGGACTCCTCTCCGCGGAGGGAAAAGGGGGCCGCAACAGCATGGCGACTCCGCTGGGGATTTTTTTTAGGCTTTTACCATTTTAGATTGTTGTTGTGAATTTGTACGCCCCTTATGTTCAATTACTTGTTTAGTTTCTTTTTCAAAAAGCGAGACTGACATATCTTTCTTGTTTCCTTCCTTTATTGCTGCTTTAAATTATAAAAACTGTTATACATATTGCTTTCTTAACGTGCAAATACATGTCAACATGCTTTAATTATTGCATAATCATGCTCAACATCATACTCCACTTGTGTCGAACAAATACTATAGCAACGCTTGATGAGTGGTTGCGCTCTTCCTATATCATTAGTCCCTAAATTCAGAAAGGCATATTTGCGGTAAAACTAGTCGATCAGCGGTGCAGTCGATAGTTCCGTGCCTTCCTCCTTCAATTGTCCGCGCAAGGTTACCAGTCTAAAATCCCATCGAAACCTTACTCTGTTAAATTGTGCATACATCATGGTCAAACCTAGCCGGGTCAGTCATGTTGTCCACATAATGATCCTTTAAGATTGCCTTGTCCAAAGTCCACTGGGTTTCCCTATAACCCAAACGGACATCATCACGTTCTGTGCATTTATTTGGAGAATTAAATGCTCCATGCTAATTGTTGATATTAAATAGTCGAGTCTTGTGAGTGTAAGGGCCTAATCTTATCTTTCTTGCTGAAATATGAGGCACGAAGTCCCCAGATTCGGCATGGTCACCAACATCCACCCAAGATTGCTAAGCTGGTGGAGAGATTTACACTCTAGTGACCAAACTCTCGTCAGAAAATATCTGGAAAATCTACCATCCCTCCTGGAGATTCAACCTAACAACATGATCATAGAAGCTGCTACGTTGTTTTGGGATTGTGAAAGGGCCGTGTTCCGCTTTGGGGACATCGAGATGACACCATTGCTAGAGGAGATAGGAGGACTGGTCGGTCTAATATGGGAAACTTCGTGTCCGCTAATGCTTGAGAACCGCACAGGCAAGGGTTTCCTTGAAATGATGGGTTTGAAGAAGAATGCAGAATTGACATGCCTAAAGGAATCATACATCCCTTTTGACTACCTGTATGAAAGGTACGGTCACAGCAAATCCTACCGTACCTACCCTAACGAGTTTGCCATCACGTCCTTGGGACACATCCATCGCAAGGATTTCGTCTTCATGTTTTGCTTCCTGGGTCTGATCGTGTTTCCGATGAAGAAAGGGAGAATTCATACCAGGCTGGCTATGGTAACTAAGACCCTAATGGAGGGGATTGGTGGGGAGACATTCAGCAATCTACCCATGATCATCGCAGACATATACCGAGCCTTAGAGAAGTGTCAACGAGGAGCAAAACACTTCGAAGGCTGCAAATTACTACTTCAACTCTGGCTCATGGAACATCAACAAAAGGGCGAATATCGACAAGAAATTCAACGAAACTGGGATCATCACATCGCTTTCCACCATCCAAAGCAAATGAATTACATCCCCGACATGTTCGCTCAGCCTGAGAAGGCCAAAGGGTGGGTTGAGCTATTTAATAATCTGATCGAAGAGCAGGTTCAATGGATGTTCGTGTGGTTTCAGACTGAGGAGTTCATCGCCCGATCCAGAGATGCACCATTCCTAATACTAATTGGTCTAAGAGGAACATACCCTTACGTCCCACTTTGAATTATGAGGCAAGCTGGTAGGAAGCAAGTCATACCCAGGGTCGACAAGATGAGCCACTTCCGAGCTGACTTCCAAAATGATGATAGTCCTTACAAGTGCCAAGCCCAACACATGTGGCATTGCAAGATCGTAATGGGGAAAGACATCATCGAGCCAGACAAATATCATGCCGGTTGTACTCCATTCTATTCAGGTTGGTTGGAAGACAATCATGATGGTCTGGGCCAGCCAGTGTTCGTTTGAGGTCACAAAATTATAGCTGAAAAGGCCGAGGCGCAAGTCAAGTACAATCAGCTGCGCAAAAGGATCCGTGAGTACGAGAGCGAACACCACGAGATACAAGAGTTCAACCGGAAGCTGATTGAGGAATGGAAGGATATGGCTGTCAGTGCCAACAAAAGGCTAGGATACTTGGAGCGAGGCATAGTAGAATTGGAGAGAAATTTTCTCAAGAGGGTTGAAGATTGTCAAAATGCTGAAGGGACCGAAGGTGGACATCTAGCCAAAGCATACATATGCTGGGACTTCGCGAGTTGGGGAAGCTGTTCGACGGAGCCAAGGATGACGAATCTGGGGAAGGTCCTTCCGGGACCAAGTAGATAGGATTTTAT
Organism: Nicotiana attenuata; assembly: GCF_001879085.1. Taxonomy (NCBI): domain Eukaryota; kingdom Viridiplantae; phylum Streptophyta; class Magnoliopsida; order Solanales; family Solanaceae; genus Nicotiana; species Nicotiana attenuata. The sequence goes on along the minus strand of NW_017670334.1, from coordinate 180,141 downwards.
CTTTTTTGTTTTATGTAATAAGGCCAATGGCCGTTAGTGACTTATATTTCTTCTTTATTTAGTTTCGTTTTGGGATTCGTGTATTTTTTATCAATTAAATGAGGCATTTAGCATTCTAAGTTCTCCAAATCAATTTGTCGCTAGACCTACCTCGGGCATAAAAGAGGTTCCCAAATTATGACACGTTTTACATTCCCGCACTATGTGTTTAAATATTGCAACACATTTTATACACCCCACTGACTTGATTACCTTTTTTTTATTTTTGTTTTATTATTCCTCTCCCCAAAGGTTAGTTCCTTCACTCTGGCATCATCATCTTATTTCACAAGATCCAGGGGCCCTCCACCCACTCCTCCTCTTAGTCCTGTTAATAGCAAGAACAAAGGCAAGATGGAAGATTTGAACAACATCACGAAGGAGAACCCAACTGAACGGGTTAAGGCCACTGATGGCCATGGTGTTCGGGTCCCTAACGAGAATGTGTCACAACTTGAGCAGAAGCTGTTGAAATTTTAGGAAGAGCTCGATCAGGTTCGGAAACTGGCAAGCCTATCATTTTCCCTCAGCACCCCAGATGTCAACTTCCCCAACACTCAAAACCCTACACCTGATGAAAAGGATCTGCTTATCAAGAAACTGGCTGAGGAACTTAAGAAATTGACAAGCCGTATTCGGGGAGTCGAGGGAAGCAAAAGAATTGAAGGGTCGAACTATGTGGATCTTTTCATACAGCCTGATGTCGAACTACCCGAGGGGTACAAACCTCCTATGTTCGAAATGTTTGATGGTACGGGTGATCCAAGGGTCCATCTAAGGATATACTGCGACAAGTTGGTTGGAGTAGGGATGGACGAGAGAATCCGCATGAAGCTGTTCATGAGAAGTTTGAAAGGAGATACATTATCTTGCTACACCAGCCAAGATCCCAAGGAGTGGTCAAGCTGGGTAGGCATGGCATCTGACTTTATGGATAGATTCAGGTTTAATACGGAGAATGCACTAGACGTTTTCTATATAAGAAATCTGAAGAAGAAGTCCACAGAGACGTTTCGCGAGTATGCTACCCGCTGGAGGTCCGAAGCTGCTAAGGTCAGACCTGCCTTAGAAGACGAACAAATTAACAAGTTCTTTGTCCGGGCTCATGACCCACAGTACTATGAACGGCTGATGATGATTGAGAACCACAAGTTCTCTTACATTATCAAATTGGGTGAAAGAATTGAAGAAGGTATCAAAAGCGGTATGGTTACAAACTTTAAGGCCTTGCAAGCTACAAATAAGGCCTTACAGTCTGGTGGTGTGTCCAAGAAGCGGGACGTAGAAGCCGTAATGGTTGCACAAAGGACCAAGTCTCCCCCCAAATACCAATCTTACCCAACATCTCCACTCATATATCAGCCAACTACAAATTACCAAGCACCCTCACCCTCGTACCAAGCTCCGCCACCAACTTATCAGTCATCTCCACCTCCTACATATCAACCTGCTTCACCTAGATAGTCACAACCCGCTCATGTCTACCAAACCTATAATGCTCAACCATCCCATTATCAATCACCTCCTGCACGTTAAAACATCCCTAGACCTCAACCAAATTTTGATCGCAGGCCTCCAAAACAGTATACAGCCATCGCTGAACCCATTGACAAGCTATATGAGAGACTCAAAGCTGCTGGTTATGTCATCCCCATCCCTGCTGCAACCCCTGAGAATCCTTCTCAGTGGGTTAACCCAAACAAATCCTGCGCATACCACTCCGGCATGAAAGGGTACACCATCGATGAATGCCGATCCTTGAAAGACAAGATACAGTCTTTGATTGATAACAAGATCATTGTGGCAAAAGAACCCGCTCCAAGTGTCCGCAACAACCCTCTACCAGACCATAAGGCTTGAGGTATCCACATGATTGAAGTAGAAGATGACTGGGATCCCCAGGGATGAATCGGGTTGATCGCAGAAGGTGATGACCCAAACAAACCGGCAATTACTCTCAATCAAATCATAGTCCAGATCCAACCGTCTGAAGACACTGAGGTGAATATGTCTGTACCTCTTGAGTTTGAAGCAACATCATCCGCAAAGACACCAGCACCAGTTGAGGTTGAATTCTCGTCTCTTGCAAATGCACCCGCACCATTTGAGGTTACATTCTTGCCACCCAAGGCACATGTTCCATTCGGAGTGAGGATAGCCACGCCGATCCCAGTGGCGATGTCAACCATGACACCATTCCATACAAATGCCGTACCCTGGGACTATATAATCGAGGCAAGAAGGAAAGGCAGTTTCAGAATGGAAGAAACAATCGTAGCACAGGGTATGATAAGAACTGGTAGAGTCTACACCCCTGAACCCCTAGCTGAATCAAGCAACCAGGCCTCCAATCGGCCGCCCCTCATTAGGCAGGTCCGAATGACCTTTGGAGGAAGATACAAGCCAAGGAATATTCGGTCATCGACCAGTTAAACAAGACGCCAGCACAAATATCCATTATCTCTTTGCTGTAGAATTCTGAGGCGCACAAGAATGCTCTGTTAAAGGTGTTAAGTGAAGCATACGTACCAAGTAACATCACCATCGGGGAAATGGCTAATATGGTAGGGCAAGTTTTGGAAAGCCACAAGATCACCTTTCATGAGGACAAGCCGCCACCTAAAGAGCTGGGGCACAACAAGGCATTGCACATCACCGTGCAATGCGAAGATTATTTTACCACCAGAATCATGATCGATGGAGGTTCCAGTCTTAACATTTATCCGCTAGTAGTACTCAAGAAGTTGGGTAAAGGGTTGCATGAGATAAAAGAGGGAGCAATCAATGTGAAAGCCTTTGATGGTTCTCAGAGATCCACCATTGGTGAGATTATTCTGTGCTTACAGATGGGACCAACCCGGTTCGATGTCGATTTCTAGGTAATGGATGTACCTGTATCTTACGACTTGCTGCTGGGACGGCCATGGATTCATGCTGCTGGTGCCGTAGCATCAACGCTCCATCAGGCAGTAAAGTTTGAATGGAATCACCAGGAAGTGATCATTCACAGCGATGGTAGCAACCCTATATACAGTTGCCACCATTCCGGCAATCGAGGGAAGAAGGAAACTAGGTGGAGAAACATACCACAACATCGAACGGGTCAATGCTGTCGACAAAGACAAATGGTGGGATAACAAAATCGAGAGTATACTAAATTGGAGTGGGTACGAACCTGGCAAAGGGCTCGGCAAGAATCTCCAAGGAATATCTAAGCCCATATATCTCAAGAAACATGGAACTACTTTCTGTTTGGGATATGATTACACCTAGGAAGAATTCAACAACAGGTCGCCACCATGGTGCGGTCCTTACTATCCACTAGAGCAGCCAATACCGCATCTGGAGCAGACTTTCCAACAGGCCGACATTATTTATGTTTCAGACGAAGAAGAAGCACTTTCAGTAGTGAAGAACTTATTTCTAGAGGCAGTGATATGGACTGTTGTGTTATTCTCGAGGAGGAGCATACAGGTTGTGAGCGGAGGGGCATATCTCAAGAATTGGACCATCAGAACAACTAGAGCCCGACGAGCCTCGGGGTAGCAAGGCTAAAACAAGCATCATTCACTGTTTTTATTTACTAAATGATTTTCTTTTCGCATTTTCAATTCCCGCAATAGTATATTCAATGTTCAAAATAGTTATTCAATTTATCAAAAGTATGTTTGATTTTTCCTATGATTTAATATTTATTTCTATCTCTCCTTACTTTACTAATACATCATTACTATTACCTATCTTGATGAACCAATGACTGTGACATGCAATGAGACAATATAACAAACGGATATTGATTCAGACGAAGATGACATACCTGACGAGATTGTCAAAGAAGTTGAGAACATTGAGAACATACATAAGTCCAACTTGGACGAGACCGAGATTGTCAACTTAGGAGATGCAGAAAACGTCAAGGAAACGCGAATCAGCATTCACCTATCGTCGTCATAGAAGAAAGAATACAGAGAATTTCTAAAGGAATATGAGGACATATTCGCCTAGTCGTGTGATGACATGACTGGTCTATGTAGGTCTATCGTGGCTCACAAATTGCCAAGCGATCCACTGTGTCCACCGATAAAGCAAAAGCTCAGAAAGTTCAAGCCTGATATGAGTTTGAAAATCAAGGAAGAAGTCAACAAGCAGATCAAAGCTAAGGTTCTCAAGGTAGTGGAATACCCGACATGGTTAGCCAGCATTGTGCTAGTGTCGAAGAAGGATGGGAAGGTCAGAGTCTATGTCGACTATCGGGATCTCAACCGGGCCAGTCCGAAAGACGACTTCCCTTTGCCAAATATACACATCCTGATCGACAATTGCGCCAAGCATGAGCTACATTCATTCATAGATTGCTTCGCTAGTTATCTCAGATCTCGATGGACGAGGAAGATGTTGAGAAAATGACTTTAATTACGCCGCGGGAGTGTACTATTACAAGATAATGCCATTCGGCCCAAAGAATGCAGGTGCTACCTACATGAGGGCCATGACTACCATTTTTCATGATATGATACACAAGGAGATAGAGGTATATGTGGATGATGTTATTATCAAATCCAAGAAGGCCACTGACCATATGGAAGATCCGAGGAAGTTCTTCAATAGATTGTGGAGGTACAACCTGAAACTAAACCCCGCAAAGTGCGCATTTGGGGTTCCTGTTGGAAAATTGCTTGGGTTTATTGTGAGCCGCCGAGGAATAGAACTGGATCCATCAAAAGTCAAAGCCATTCAGGAACTACCACCGCCAAAGAAAAAGAAGGACGTGATGAGTTTCTTGGGAAGGCATAACTACATCAGTCGATTCATAGCACAGTCTACAATTATCTGTGAGCCAATCTTTAAAATGTTATAGAAGGACGCCGCTAAAAAATGGACCGATGACTGCCAGAAGGCCTTCGACAAAATCAAGGAGTACCTGTCAACACCACTAGTCTTAGTCTCTCCCGAGCCAGGTAGACATGGAGGAAGGAACAAGCCATTTATTATCTCAATAAGAAGTTCACCCTATACGAGGCCTGGTATTCTCTATTAGAACGCACCTGTTGTGTTTTGACTTGGGTAGCTCAGAAGCTGAGGCATTACTTCTGTGCCTATACTACATATCTCATATCGAGAATGTATCCCTTGAAATACAACTTTCAGAAGCCCATGCCCACTGGCAAGCTAGCCAAGTGGCAAATCCTATGGAGTGAGTTCGACATTGTTTACGTGACTCAGAAAGCGGTCAAGGGACAGGCACTGGCAGACCACCTTCCTGAAAACCCCGTGGATGGAGGATACGAACCCCTGAAAAAGTATTTTCCTGATGAAGAGGTATCATTCATAGGTGAAGACATTGCCGAACCTTATGACGGTTGGAGAATGTTCTTCGATGGAGCAGCAAACTTCTAAGGAGTTGGCATAGGAGCAGTCCTATTATCAAAAACCGGTCAGCATTATCCAGTGTCCGCCAAACTCAGGTTCCCCTGCACCAACAATATGGTCGAGTATGAAGCCTACATCTTAGGGCTCAAAATGGCCATCGACATGAACGTGCAAGAGCTGCTAGTGATTGGAGATTAGAATTTACTTATACATCAGGTACGAGAAGAATGGGCAACCAAGCACTCCAAGATACTCCTGTATCTGCATCACGTACAGGAATTGAGAAAGAGGTTCATAAAGACGGAATTCCAGCATGTTACCAGAATCCAAAATCAGTTCGCCGATGCATTGGCTACCCTATCATCAATGATACAACATCCCGACAAGAATTTCATTGATCCCATTCCATTGAAGATCCATGATCAGCCAGCTTACTGTGCCGATGTTGAAGAGGAAGCAGACAGAAAGCCTTGGTTTCATGATATCCAGGAATATTTGGCAAAAAGAGAGTACCCAGAGCTTGCTAATCCTATTCAGAAACGCACACTTCGGAGATTGTCCAACTACTTCTTTCATAGCGGGGAATCCTGTATAGGAGGACTCCTAATTTGGGACTATTACGATGTGTTGACGCAAAGGAAGCATCTAAGCTGCTAGAGAAAATTCATGCTGGGACTTGCGGTCCACATATGAACGGTTTTGTCTTAGCAAAGAAGATACTCCGGGCTGGTTACTTTTGGATGACTATGGAAACAGACTCTATCCAGTATGTCCGGAAATGCCATCACAGAGCAGTAACTAAGAAAGTCGTGGCAGATTTTGTCCGCGACCGCATTATTTGTCGGTTCAGGATTCTAGAGTCAATCATTACTGATAATGGCTCCAACCTCAAGAGCGACTTGATGAAAGCTACGTGTGAAACTTTCAAGATCAAACACAAGAATTCCACAGCCTACAGGCCTCAAATGAATGGAGCCGTAGAAGACGTCACTAAGAATATCAAGAAGATATTGAGGAAAATTGTCACGCCCCAAAACCGATGGACATGACCGGCGCTCGACCGGGTAGCCCCAGTCAAGTGGACCTGGGTGCCTTTCCTATCCCACGTGTTACCCCGTGTTTTCATTACTCATTAATCAAAGGAAATAGCCATTTATGACTTAAACACCCTTTTATGAAATATACATAACATACATGGTTACTTAGCGTGGTTTACAAGTTATACTGCCCAAATACAAAATACATAAGTGCATACCCACGTTTCCTGTCTACGGAGCCCCTAAGGATACAAAAGAGTTTTACAATACTTTCCGGTAACAAGGCTCCGGCTATACCTTACACAAATACCAAAAATAAGACTCCGGGAAGAAAAGCGGCATGAGCCACGTAGGGTCCCGAGAGGAAAGGCTCAACAATTGTAGATACCCAATTTTTCCCTAGATGTTTTTATACTCAAAATATTTTCAAAATAACATATATATGCATATATGAGCATACCCAAGTTTTGGTACTTTTTCCAAAATTTAAATGATTTTCAAACCAATTTATTGCCTATTTTAATACTACAAAATCCAATAATTATTCCCAAAATAATCATTTTTGGGGAATAACATATTTCATGTTCATATTTACACCAAAATATAATTAAGGTGATTTTTGTACATTTTTACAAATTTATTTGGTATTTTTAAAGTTAAATTGCGTGTAATTGCAATTATAGCCTATTTTATGGTTAATAGCATTATATAACTACAAAATTATTTCCAGTATTTTAAAACTAATATTCATATAGTATTTGTTGGCCCGGTACTTTTAATTTGCTTTTGAAATCATTATTACTATTTTTTATAAAATAAAAAGGGGAAAATTGGCTATTTAACACTTAGCCTATTTCTATTTCAATAACAGCCCTTCCCCCCTTTCAATTGTAGCCCCAATTCAACCCAATTCCGCCCCAAATTAAACGACCCAATTCCTAAAAATACCCAACCCACGACCCAATTGCTAAACTCGCCCGGTTTTCTTTTAAATCTAAGTCATTGATCATTTTGATCAACGACCAATATCCTTCCTTTCCTTTTTAATCGCCTAACCCCTCTAACCCTACCTCATTTGCATAGAGACGCCGCCTCTAACTCCCTTCGTCTCCCTCAAACGCTCTCTAACCTCTCCTAAACCCTAATCATGTCCCGCCTTATCTCACCTCATTCCCATCGGAATCCATGGCATCTCTTGCCATAAATGGCCTGTACTCACCCTCTATCTCCCCTGAGCCTAAGCTACTCAAGGTTTGGAGGTTTGACCTCGATGGTCTCTTTTCAGATCCATCTCAGATCCGTAGATCTATGGTTTTTCGGCCACGCTCCGGCATGTTCAAGCACTGGAAGCTTGATTGCTGACCGTTTCGACTCAGGATCTGATCTTGTTCTTCCAAGCCTTTCTCGCTTCTAGGGTTTCTCTGAAACCCTAAGCCATTCGAGGTTCTTTCACCGTTATTTGTTTAGATCTGTGCTATGTCTATGTTCTTCTTAACGTTTTGAGTGTTTTCCCCAAATTTCCTTTTAAAAAATCGTTTGATTTCAAATTAGGGTTTCTGAAAGTCTTTTGATTCTTGCTGTTCTTTTCATTTAGATGTTTTTTGTATTATGCTCGTATGTTTTCCTTATCTATTACGCATGTATTGTCCTTCTTTTCTTTTGTATGTGTGCTCACATGATTAATCTATGTTAAATTTTCCTTACTCTTCTACCATGTGTGTTTACTACTGAGTTTCTTGACTTTTGCTTTTCTGAACTCTGTTTGTGTTCTTGTTAAGCATGTTTCGTCTATTCTGGACTTGTCTAAGTTCCGAGTTTCCAAAACGTGTCCTTTTATGCTCTTGAATCGATGTTCTTTCTCTGATTGTTTCAAACCTGCTATCATGGTCTGTTTGTTTCTTATGAGACTCCTTGAGTCTGTTTACTTGCCTTCTCGTTTCTGTGTTTGATTCGACTCGAAACCCTAGAATTTGGGGGGTTTCTTTGATAAACTTGATTAGGGTTTCACTTTGGGACCCTGGACCTTCAGACGCACTATGAATCTATGACTGAACTCGTATTCTTTTGTTTTATGATCCTAAACCTTGCAATGTTTGACTTTCTGTTTGATTTGTTTGCTTTATATATGAGAAACTCCTCTTTCAAAAGGTTTTGACAACTACTTGATTGATTTTGGGACTCCTTTGATGGGGTCTCGACAGATTGCTACTGATTTTCTTTGTTTGAGTCCTCCTCTACCTATTCCTGACTGGGTTCATTCGAATCAAACCTGTTTACTTTGATTTTGTTAGTTGCCTGATTGATTCCCTTTTCTTTCTCTTTACAAATCAAGTACTGTTGAATGCTTTCCTTAAATAAACCTTATGTATTTTCCTCTCTTATGCTGCTGTGAAAGATTTTACTGAAATTCCCTTTCCTTAATTACATTCTCCCGTTTGAAATTAAATCCCTTGGTTGAAGGGAGAATATTTGTGACTGATTTTTAAAAGGTTTTCTTACCTTTCTTACTTGTTTCTCTACACTATAAAAGGGGATGCCCTTCTACACTTTCAGACACGATCAATTCTGATTACTTTCACTGAATACTCTCAAATACACTTAGAATTTTCACAAACACTCGAGTTCTCTGAACTCACAAGCATAAAGGGCTTTCTCATTGTGGCTTTGCTTGAAAGAATCTTGCTTTTCTTTGCTTACTTTTCTGCAACTGGTATGTTCTTATGTTTAATTCCTGCCTCTCCCCCTATGTGTTTATTCTATAGTCCATTCCTTGTTGGATTTACTGTATACATGTTGTAACTTTCTGCAAGTTTTACTTTCATTATTTCTGTTGTTATATGAATCCCAAACCCTAATCCCCTTTATATGGCTGAGTTATGGGTCAAAGACATGGAAATACTTGATATTATTGTCCATGGACATGAACTGGACCCTCTTGAGTCCTAAACTCTTTCAATTACCATCCCCATTCCCCTTCATATGTATGATGAGTTTGAGACTTTGGTCTGGCAGTGTCCTAATCACTGTCCAGACCATAGTCTGACCTTCAATAGGTCTTTACTCTTAATTGTTGGCTGACAGACTGGTCAGGGGTGTGCCAGCCTACCATATGGCTGGGCATGACCACTAGCCTGCCTTGGCACTCCCTAACCCCCTCTACTGCACTTACACTTGTTCCTAGACTCTATGTTCTGCCCCCCTCCAATAAGCCTTGCCTTGGGACCTTGAGCTCCCTCTGAACTTGGACATTGGAGGGCTGGCCCTTCCACACTGCAGTTTCATCAGTTCTGATATCTGGGTGTGAGCACTGCCTGGAGTTCTTGAAATTCCTAGGAACTTTGACACATCCCAGATAAGAGAAAGGCTTTGGAACCTGATCCTGGCAGTTGGCTCATATCATATTGTTAGACCTTGGGTTTGAATTAGGCTCCTTGGATGCAACTTAAGAGTTCTGATTGTAATTTTATTTCCAGTTTTTGATTCATCTTGGTCTGTAATAAAATTTTGTAATAACCTCTGGGGTGATTAGTGAAAAGGGAAGGGTAACCATGCATGCAAAGGG